>NW_024062604.1:0-27500 GCF_006381635.1 Hibiscus syriacus | reverse complement strand
CAAGTCGGTTGAGGTATAGCTTCTCACTGCTGAGTCAAAAAACCATCATCGTTCTTTAAAGGCGCTTGCGAATCGAGTATCCTTCATTCTGAAGTCGAAACTTGACTCTAAAAGCTGTAAAAAAATCATATATGTGAAAAATAATAAATGCGATGCTCTTAATTATGCCTAAGATGCATGCGATATGAATGAGTTATGTTTATCTCTTGGAATGGAGTCCCGTGTTTTGCCTGCCAATCTGGTCCATGGAATCGATCGTGCCCCATTCTCTTTTCAAGCTTTGGCTTTACATACCTTTCATATCTGAGACTGTTCTGCTTGAAAATGTTTTTCTCCTTTTTCTTGTTTTAGGAGGAAAAATGATAAAAATGTTGTAAAATATTGCTCCTTAATTGAATCAAATTGTAAACATGAGTTCAAAGTATATCAAAGGAATCAATAGCTCTTTTAATGCTTTTAGAGTTATAGCTCTTTGACAAATGTTCAAATGGATGAGTTAACTTTAGGTTGACATAAGGTTTCATCAATGAAAATGTCATTTTTTCCGTTATTGCAACATGTTTTTCTTTGGCTGGGCATTTTAATTGGATGCAGACAAAATGACGCAACTAACATTATCAATTACTAGACCTTCTATTTCAGTTCTCTGAAATCTTCCTTTTGTTCAAGTTTTGTAAGCTCCTCTAACAAAGGTAGTGCAGAAATATCAGTCTAAAAATGAAATTCTTGAGTGCTCGTGTGTATTTGACTATAACATGTGTTCCTTAACTCCCTTAGTCCATTTTTACCAAAACTCCTTATTTAAAATTGCCATTAAATGGCTAGCTGGATCAATAAAGCCAGGGTGTTTAACCAATTGCTCTAGTGGGACAACTTAATATATAAACACCTTTATCAGGTTAGTTGAATCTTTATCCATAAAGTCGGGGCGTTTAACCAATTGCCTTAGAGGGACATCTCAAGCTTTATTGTATATTATAATCACATTTATCAGGCTAGTTGAATCTTATCCATAAAGCCAGGGTGTTTAACCAATTACTTTAGAGGGACAACTCAAGCTTTATTGTATATATATAATATTATAATCTGGGTATACGGATACAATTTCTTAAGTTTGTCAAGAAGAACCTGTTATAGTCTAGGTGTTTTTGAAAGTCAAGGAATTTCATATTTAGATTTCAATTTCCAAGCAACTGACCTAAACTAGATTTACCTACTCGACTATTCCATCTGTGAAGATCATTATCATCACTGAACGTCTTAAATAAAAAGTATAGAAATGTCCTATGTAAAAGATGTCCCATGTTGTCCGCACTTATGCGCATCTAAATGCCAAGCCTTATTAAAGGGAGAAGGTTATGTAAATGGTGTTCAAGTTTTTCGGGGTAAAGTCCTTGTTTTATCAGTTTTTGACCATGTTACTTTGTCAAAAGATCTATAACTGAATCATTTACAGAGTTTTTTAATTCAATTAATATTTAAAGAATTGCAAGTTTGCAAATATGATTCATTTCTCAGCATCTTTAAAGTAATATAGATTTATTTAAAAGTCCTTACAAAACTTGAGAAAAAATGAAAAAAAAACAAATTCAAACAGAATGCCTTAAATGATGAAATGATCTCCATCACTTGGATGACCCCAAGTTGTTGAAGTCGATCTAATTCTGGTTACGCATCTTTTGTACGACTCTCTTGAATGCGTAACAGTTCTCGATAGTGTGCCCTGGGACACTACCGTGATATTCACAATAAGCATCTCATTATACCACTTGGGGTATATGGGCTTCATAGGTTCCACCGGGTATGGTGACAATACGTGAGTGTCAAGAAGTTGCTGGTAAAGCTCTCTGTATGTCATGGGAATAGGGTCAAAATTTTTCCTTTCACTCTTGGGTTTTCTGGAATATTGTTTAGAAGTATCAGTCGGTACTGCTGTATTTGATTTTGGTTTGGAGATTGTAACACCTTTATTACTGTGGTATGTGTTAACATTGTTAATCTCCCAATCCCTTTCCTTTACAGTAGGTTTCTTACTGGCCTCTCCATCCTTTATCTTGCCTTGCTTTATGGCCGACTCGACCATTTCTTCGGCCATAACCAAGTCTGAAAAGCTTCATGATGTGATCGCAACCAGGTGTCCGAAGTATAGAGTCTTCAGGGTCTATACAAAAAGCTTTTGAGTTTCCTTTTCATCCAAGGGTGGATGAACTTGTATAACCAAATCTCTATATTTTTGTGCGTATTGCCTGAAACTCTCGTTATGCTTCTTTTCCATGCTTTGTAGAATAACTCGATCTGGTCTTATGCCATTGACATACTTGTATTGTTCCAGAAATGACTTGGCCAGGTCATTCCAAGTCTTGATATTTGATCAACTTAGTTGGTTGTACTACCGGATGGCTGACCCCGACAAACTCTCCTGGAAGCAGTGGATCAAGAGTTGGTCGTTTCCTCCATATCCTGTCATCTTTCGGTAGAACAAGGTGATGTCAGCGGATGGGAAACTGTTCCTGTCAAACTTCTTGAATTCCGTGGACTTGAATTTCGAAGGAAGAACCAAGTCCGAGACTAGACTGAGCTCCGTGGCATCGACTCCAGGGTAGTCATGGTCTCCTTTAACTACCTTCATTTGGTCCTCCAATTATTTGATTTTTCCCTCTATCTTCTTCGCTTTGTCCTCTTCATCCAAATCCGGTACATGGTAATAACCCGGATTGTTCTTAGGGTTAAATATAGCAGCTTGTATCTCTGCAGTAGATAGGGTTTTTGCTTTTGTAGTGGATAAGTCTTCTTGAAGTTCGGGTAAGATTCCAGGTGCGATAACCACTTGTTGGGTAGGTGATATATTTACCCCTTCCGATGAACCTGCCCCAGGTGCACTCGCTTGCTATAGACCATAATTTGATTGACCAATGACTCTTGGTTTTTCATGATTGTATTCAGAGTACTCAGACTACTCTGGTTTATCTTATCTTCTACCTCTTTCTGGAGCTTCAACATGTTCTCCTCGATTTGTGTAATTCTAGCTTCCATTTTCTTCTTTTTCAT
Source organism: Hibiscus syriacus (assembly GCF_006381635.1). NCBI lineage: Eukaryota > Viridiplantae > Streptophyta > Magnoliopsida > Malvales > Malvaceae > Hibiscus > Hibiscus syriacus. The sequence continues at coordinate 24,452 of NW_024062604.1, read as the reverse complement.
GCGGCTATTATGCGGATGGGGTGTGTCCAATGCTTGATGTGGTGTATCCAGTATGTGTTCCTTTTGATGAGACATGCTTTTTTTAGTTAATACGAATGTAAAGAAAATACAAAAATGCAAAATATGTCTAAATGCATGATGCATAAAATGTCCGAGGCATTGATCCAAAAAATGTGTCTGTTATTATGAATAATCCTTATTGGGAATGAAAGTGTTACATCTGAAGAGACAAAAAACTTTTTGATGGTATAGATCCCGAACATCCCCTAATAAGTTGATTCGTCTTTCATCTTTTTTGTCACTGGTTGAATATCCTATCGAAGCGTTCCAGCTCCTTGGCTAAACTTGTGTCAGTGACGAGCTACTTGACCCAAAAAAAGGTCTCGAGGACTGCATCTCTGACTTTCACTCTCTGACGAGCTTGTTTCTATTGGAGCCCTCCATCCAAAGTTTATCGGCTCATTTCTTGAATTCTTCAATAATGGTCTCCAGTTTAGCTAGGGTTTCGCCATCTTATTCTCGTAGTTTTCGAAAGTATCGTCCAGGTCAGAAACCTTTTCCTCGTCTTGCCCCTGCAACCTTTGCCTCTGAGTATTCTTTGATTACGGCTGGACTTCTGAGCTTTTCATCTCTTTGTATTATAACCCCTTTTTCCATTAATGCAGATTATTCATGTTTAACAAACATGTTTTTGGTGGATCGACACCTCTTTTAATTAATGTGAATGATGAAAACAAAATAAAAGAGAACAAAAATGAAAAAGGTTAGTGAGGTGAAAATAATAAAAAACAATCATGAAAATAAAAGTCTTACCCCACATGATATCTACCCCACATGCTTATTGTTCCTACCCGGACATGATCTCTATCCCGCATGCTAAAAACAAATCCTAACCGCATATTTGTCTAGTTCGCATGCTTTGAACAGAAAGTAAAGCAGGAAATAAAATCAAAGCAGCCTAGGTTTGGAATGAGGTTTTGGGGTGGGATTTAATTCCCTGTACTCTCCCGGTTTAGGTTCTAAAGAGGGTACTCAAGTTCTCCTTGCTGGTGCCCCCTTGGGCTTGCCAGACCCTCAGTCCTAAGCCCATTACAAACTTATGTGGACTAAGTTAAACTCGAGAGGATACATTCCCTTATGCCCATACGGAGAATAAATTCACACGAAGACATAAGGTATATGAATCCCGAAGGTTACTTGCTAGGCCCATACGGAGAATAAATTCCCACGAAGGCGTCGCTTTCGCCCCCACTTAAAAGGGGTCGGAGCTCGGGTATAGAGCTAGAGATGCCAATTTTGAAAATTTGAAATCATTAAAAAACGTTAGTACAACTATTTATTTGAAAAATAATCAAAGATAAATAATTGGAATCGAATAAATTTAAATTTAAATTTAAATTTAAATTTAAATTAAATTTAAATTTAAATTTAAATTTACTATTTTCGCATAAAAAGAAAACCGAAAATTAATTCTGGCCTGACTCACTTACATGTCCCCAGTGGAGTCGCCAAGCTGTCGCGGTCATCTTTCGGTTGGGCCCGGAATTGGGCTACGACGTGAAATAATTGTATTGGGAGTCGCCACCGACCATTTTAAAATGAATTTAGGTGGGCCGAACACCATCTTACTTGTTCTGCATTTTTACCAGAAATGTGTCGGGTTCGGGAGTCGGTTACGGTCAAGGAAGGATTAGCACCCTTGAACCACCCTTTTCGGTACCAATTAATTTTTCGGTTGCCTTTAATTGCGAAAATTTAAAATTTAAATTGAAATTTAAAAATTCGATTTGAATTGTTTACCTTTGACCAGTTTGAATTCATCTACAAAGTAAAAAATGTTAGGGAAAATAAATAAATAAAATAAATAAATAAATGCTAACTAAATCAAAAGAAAGAAAAAAATGAAATTAAAAAGAAAATTTATAAAAAAAATAAATAAATAAGCAAATCAAAGGAAAAATGGAAAATAATAAAAATAATAATAAAAATATTAAATAAATCAATATATATATATATATATATATATGTATATATATATATGTATAACGAAATAAAATAAAAGGAAAAAATAATAATAATTAAATAATAATAATAATAATAATGAATATATATATATATAATGAAAAAGGGAAAAATATCAAAAATAAATAAAACATAAAAAAAATCGACTAATTTAAAAGAAACTAAAATTAAGGGGTCAAATTAAAAGAAAAAAAAAGTTAGATTCGAATTACAGGGTCGAAATAAGTTCTTACATAGTAGGAGGGACTAAAAAGAGAATTTACCCTCTTTTACCTCAGAAACGTGCGGACCCTTTGCACGGGTCGAGTCACATGCAGGTCGGGACGATGGGTAATATAAAACCCAAAAATATACTGAAACCCTCATTTGTATCAACTTCAAAAAAAAAAACCTCTTTCAAAACGCTCTGAAGCCTTCCTCCCTGGGGGATATCCGGCCGCCACCCGGTGGCCCACTCAGCCATGCCGCCGCCGTTCTGGCCACCACCGTCGGTGGTCAGAAACAATAAATGCCACACCAAAACAACTCCCTCACCTTCCTACACACTAACCCGAAGCCTAAATACCCAAAAAAAAAACCCACCGATCGGAGTGGATCTAGGCTTAAAGTTCTTGTTTTTACCCTCTTTCGCCGATGACCCTTGGTTTTCTGGTGACCGTCGATTTGGTCTTACAATTGTGTTGCTTGGGTTGATTTTTCGAAAGGTTTCTCATTTTTTTTGTTGATGGCTTTGTTTTGTTTTTGGTTTGCTTTGTGTTTTCGATCTGTTGGCAGTGTTTGTTCACTATTTGGTTTCCTCTGTTGATGTGGTACCGGTATGGTATTTTTGTGGCTCTTTATGGGTCTCGATGATGGTGGTATTGTTTGGTGTTTAATGTCTATGGTCGTGTTGATCCCCCCTTGTGCACCGTCTATGACATGCATGATTAGGGTTTCCAGACCCTGAACCGTTTCTTGCTACTGAGCTGGTTCAGGCCCGTTATTTGGACTAACATGTGGACTCCATTTTGGACCTAAGCATTGGACAAAAAAACGAAATAAATTAAAAGGAATAAAATGAAATGAAATAAAATAATAATAATAATATACTAATAATAATATGATATAAACTATACTACATGTGTTCATAAAATAAGCATGCTAGCAAGTACAGTTAGACAAGCAATGTTACCATGCCATCAATGCCACCAAACCATCTATTCTAAGTACATCCACTATCATAATGGTTTGAGTCTCATTCTTCCTTTAGTCTACTGCTAAGTGTCTATGAGTATACATGCACTGGTATCTAACCACAATATCATGCTATTATGCATCATCATTTGCAACACACAATCATCAAACACATAAGATGTGGTAGGCATCATGGTGAGGTCATAGGGTTTCACTGCATCTCGGGATACACACCTTTCTAGCTTATCAAGGGTGAGATCCAAAATTTTTGCATCGAAATGTACACCCGATCGACCTACTCCTTGTGAGTACTTGGGGCATCTACGCCCGAGCAGCTACTAAAGTGCCTTATGAACTGACTAATATATATCTATATTTTTCTAACTGATCGCTTGTAAATGCATATGCTAAGGCAAGCAAATCTGTGCAAGTATACACAATCGATGCAAGTAATATAGTAGTGAGTGAGTATATTCTCCACAAGGATTGGAGGGCTTTTAAAAGATTGATACAGCTAGGAATAGGTGTCACTAACTATTCCTAAGTATATAAGTCTAATGATATAAACAAGAAAAATATGTAACGGAAAATGGTATGAACAGATGGAAAAAGTATGGCCGAAGAAAGAAAAATTGTAAAGTGAAGTGAGCAGAAAAGTTTTGTCGAGGCAAGAAAAATATGCAAAGGTAAACAAATAAAAGTTTTCAAGGATAAAGTTATCAGAACTCTATAAATAAACTGGAAACTTCACACAATCAGACTTCTAACGGGGCACTTAGGTTGTTTTTGCTATGGTGAGAAATTATTTCATGCTAGGAATGATTTGGTATGCTATGCTTAGGCTGCCCGAAAGGATTACTGAGTATTCTTAGATGGTTGCTATGGCAATACTACTCGACGTTAGCTACAACCCTTGGTTTATCAGACCGTTGTTATGCAATACCCCTCAGTGTGAACTATAGTCATTGACTATCCTACTCAAGCATCTACCCCTTTTAGTCGATTAAAACCCTCTTTTTATCTCTAAGGCAGGCAGGTTAGAATATCACCATCCCAGATCTATTCTATTACTCATGTAGAACTATCTTAATTCTCTCGAATCTAAGAATTTATTTCTAAAAAAATGGCAATCCCTCGAAAGCTCTTACAAGGTCTAGAAATGTTTCGCCTATGTACCAGGCAATCTCTCGAAGCTCTTACAGTGTCAAGGCAAAATGTTAAAATAGTGAACAAAACAACACTTAACAAAAACATACTTAATCATTCATTAACGGTAAAATAAAATATCATCCAAGTATTCCCACACCAAATAAAATAGTTTATGGTGTGGTTAACATCATCCCAAAAATATTCATTAAGTACAAGCCTTTAGAAAAATAAAAACATGAAGAATAAGAGGAAGAAAAACTCCCAGAACATAGCTCTGTCGTGACATCAGACCACCACCATGACTGCTCCAGCGCACCAGCCTCTCTCAAGGGCCTGGTCGCCGCCTCGGCGAAGCCTGGCTATGGAGTGTACCAAGGACAGACGAGTGGGATGGTGCAAAAAGGACGTCACGACTGCCGTTTTCCAAACCTAGGGTATTTTCTCTGTATGATTCTCCCCTCTACCTCCTTTTTTTGGCGGCTGTGACTGGTATTTATTGAGGGAATTTTCCTATGGTTTCACATCATTAAATATTCCCTAAATACACGTATTTTCTTGTCCAAGCTATAAATAGAAAAATAGCTGGCTGTTGTCAGAATCTTGGGGGCTTGCTTACACATGAGGTCAATCAGACAGCTGGTAAGTGACGTCAGCAGTCCGTCAGATCCGCATCAGACTTGCAAGATAAATCTTGCCTTGGCAAGGAAAATCTGTTCCTCACTGTCTTATTCTTCTGTGTTCCATTGGCCCTAGCAAATTAATTTGTCTTGGCAAATAAATTATTCCTCAGTCATTTCTTGCATCATCACAATCAACAAACTACCTTTCTCATTAGCAGCATCTGTTTAATCAAATAAACTTTGCCTTGGCAAAACTTATCCACCACATGAAAATATGTTCTAAATGCAACTATATGTAGCTAAAATGCTACGTCAATGACTTTTAGAAAATCAATAACTTAAGTAAAAATACCTAAAATATAGTCTTTTTATGGAGTTATCACACCCCCAAGCTTAAGTTATTGTTTATCCTCAAGCATGGATAATAAGCAGTAGAGAAATAAATCGCCATGGCAAAGCAAAAAATTAGGACAATCATGTGTTTTAAACTTTCACCCCTTAGCAAAAAGTTTAGCCTCAACATGGTAGATTATACGAGAAGTCAAGTACATTTCCTAGGTCAGGATTCTTTATCGGTCTGTGTGCGTGATTGTATAGCAATCTATGCTTTAACGTAGTTAGAAAACTCATAAGTAAGCGCTTTTGTTTTGCCAAGGCATCAAATTATTCATCAAGCATAGTTTCACTCCTTTTTTTAACACTTCAAAGGTAGTCATCTCATCACACTACCATCCCATACTCTAAGTGAAAGAGAGCATACCTTTCACCCCCGAGTTAGTCAGGTAGAGTTTTTTATTATACTTTAAAAGGCGTCAGCTCATCACACTACCATCCCACACTCTAAGTGAAAGGAAGAATACCATCCACCCCCGAGCTAGTCAAGTAGAGTCATCACGTGACTACTGTCATTCACTCATATGCCGAGGCAAGCATTTATTTAAGGGATTTTTCCAGGTCATGCCATCGTACAGAGGAGTGTCCCACTATAGTTATGACGAGGCATTATTTGTCATTCAACACAATTCAAAACATTAAGGAGTTCAATTTAGCCTTTCAAACATTTAATGTCACGACGCACAAAAAGTTATTTCCTTAAAATTTTCTAAGTACCTTAAGCAGAGAAAACATACAAACGTGTTCAAAGAGTCACAAAGAATCAAGTCCTAAGGTCAGTTCTAGCCTTCAACAGTCGTGTAAAATAATTATGGCCTAGGCTATAAAATTTTCTTTCAACATTGGGTATCATCAACTTTTTCCAACAACTATCCTAATGAAACTCATGCCATGACAACAAATATTTCAACCAATTATTATCAAAAATGAAAAAACTAAGTATGGAGTACAACACCTCCCCCAAACTTGAGAGATACATTGTCCTCAATGCATGAAGACTAAACTAAAGATGAAATGTAATGCAAGGTACCTTGACTAACATCTACTTTGATGGTGGTGGGGTTGTTTTACGTAGATTCCTCAGGTGGAGAGGTTCAAACGTGATTTGTTGTCCTCTTCAAGCGATGCTTGATCGTAGGTGTCGTAATTTGTCGTGGCATTTGTGCAGATGAGAGGACATCATCAGTAATGTTATCATTTTTGCCAACACCAATTGACTATTCTTTCTAAGTGGGTGCAATATCCATAGGGCTTTACTCTTGTTCACATACTTGGGAGTATGTTCTTCTAAAAACTAATATTAAAAGTAAATAAAGAAATAAAACAAAGAAAAATAGAAAACAAAAAAATAATTTTTCCATGACTAAAAATAAAATAAAATAAAGAGGGTTGAAGGGATGCAAACTCCAAACATCCTCAACTGGTATGGCAGTTTTGTCGCGTTCGATCGGAGCACCAGTATAGGCCAAAATGCCCCACACGTATAACAGTTCCACCTTTAAAATATTTTACCCTGGCAGTTCGTGTCTTTCACATTTAAATTATAGGACCTTTGTAGTAGTCCTCTGTCCTTTAAAGTGCTCTCCGCATGAAGCTGAATTGTAATGGAATAAGATCTCTTTGTTATGCTTCTTCAGTTATTGAGGGAAAGGTGGTGGGTTGACTTCATCTACTGTGGGTGGGGGTGAAACTTTTTTCGTGGCAATAAATTTTCCACCATCAGTAGGATGACTTGTTGAACCCTCATCATTTTCCTTCTCCTTAGGAAACTCGTCTTGTTCAACAGTTTCAACTTGACTTTTAAATTCTTCATATGTAATGTCATGGCGAGCAATTTCTTGCTTCACCCCCTAAACTTATCTTCCAGATTAATTTGGGTTTCACTCCTCAGTGTAAGTGCACTACATTGCTCATTTCCATGAGACTTAATGATCTCAGTATCACTAGGGAGGATTCCTTGCGGACGAGAATGTAATGTCATGACAATATGGCTTACTTGGTTCTCCAATGCTCTGAAAGATGAGCTATGACTTCGTAATAAAGTTGTTTGACTTTACAACAACATGCCTTGGCTTTTAATTGTTGAAGAGTGTTAGTGTACCAAGACCTTAGTTAAAATCGTGAAATATTTTATCGAGGCCTAAAATCTTGGAGTGAATCTTCGAGGGAATTAGAATTTGAGAAAGATGATGAACCATTGTTAATATTTTTCCAGAGCATCTATTGATGCTAAAAATTTGTAGGTTCAGAAATATTTTGTTGTGGCATGTTAAGGTTGCATGCATGGCTGTTGTTGGTCCCTTGATTACCCCACGAAAATTTTGGATGTTGTCACCATCCAAGATTAAATGTATTAGAGTAAGGGTTGTTGTTGCTTCTATTAAAATTGCCCAAAAAATTGATGGACTCCTGGTTTTCTAGACATTCACTTTCATGATGGTTGTCGTGGAAAAAATTGCATGTTGAGTTGGTTACATTGACATATTTCACCTCGCTGGAACGCTACAAATTTTTCGACATATTTGTTATGGCAGAAAGTTGGGCAGACACTGAATCCTTGACATCAAGTTCAAATGCCCCATACACTTTCCTTCCAATTCCTAGCCTTGTAGAAGGGAATTGAAAATCGTTGTCGGCTATCCTATCAAGGATATCAAAGGCTTCCTCGGGTGATTTGTCAAGCAGAGTACCATTTGTCGAGGCATCCAACATCATGCGAGTGGGTACGTTGACTCCATTTTAGAACATCAAAATTTGAGTCTAGTCATGGAATCCATGATCGGTACGCTTGCGAATCAAACTTTTGTATCAGTCCCAACACTCATACATAGGCTCTTTATCGCCTTGGCAAAAAGATGCTATGGCATTCCTGAGATGGTTGTTCATATTGGGTGGGTTATGCCATAGTAAACATTGTTTGCACAAATCTACCTAAGACCTTATCGAGCTAGAAGGTAGTCCATTAAGCCATGCCTTGGCATGATGTTTCAGAGAATATGGAAATAACTTCAATTTAATAACATCTTCATGCACATCTTGATGTCGAAAGGAGTCACATACCTCTAAAAATGCTCGAACATGTTGTCTTGCATCCTCATGAGGAGCACCACCAAACTGTCCAATCAAGTCCAACATGTCGAACATAATCGGTTTGAGCTCGAAGTGGTCTACCTGAATCTTGGGAGCTATAATAGCAGGCTTAAGGTCATCCAAGGTGGGAGCTAAGTGATCTCTAATAGTTTGTGGTCTTGCAGCATTCTTTGCATTTTTATTTTCCATGACATTTAAATCTTCAGGTTTCTCTGCTTCATTTTGAACTTCATATATAGCTTTTTGAGCTCCTTGAACAAATCTTCTTTGATAGAAATTTTTTTTGATCTCAGGTTCAAAATGAGATAGTGGTTCCTTGGGACATCTACAAGTTATGCAACCAGATAACACCTGAAATGGGTAAACAAAAATAGCGAATAAATCCATAAATAATAATAATAATAATAATAATAATAAAGAAACAAAATAATGTTATAACTAAACTTTTAAAAACACCAATTGCCAATCCCCAACAATAGCACCAAAAACTTGATCGCTTGTAAATGCATTTGCTAAGGCAAGCAAATTTGTGCAAGTATACACAATCGATGCAAGTAATATAGTCGTGAGTGAGTATCGTCTCCACAGGGATTGCAACGCTTTTAAAAGATTGTTACAGCTAGGAATAGGTGTCACTAACTAATCCTAATTATATTAGTCTAATGATATAAACAAGGAAAATATGTAACAGCAAATGGTATGAACAGATGGAAAAAAGTATGGCCGAAGCAAGAAAAATTGTAAAGTGAAGTGAGCTGAAAAGTTTTGTCGAGGCAAGAAAAATATGCAAAGGTAAACAAATAAAAGTTTTCAAGGATAAAGTTATCAGAACTCTATAAATAAACCGGAAACCTCACACAATTAGACTTCTAACGGGGCACTTAGGTTGGTTTTGTTATGGCGAGAAGTTATTTCATGCTAAGAATGATTTGGTATGCTATGCATAGGCTGCCCGACAGGATTACTGAGTATTCTTGGACGGTTTCTATAGAAATACTACTCGGTGTGAGCTACAACCGTTGGTCTGTCAGACTATTGTTATAGCAATACCCCTTAACATGAACTATAGTCGTTGTCTATCCTATTCAAGTGTCTACCCCTTTTAGCCGATTAAAACCCTCTCCTTATCTCTAAGGCAGTTAGGTTAGATCATCACCATCTTGGATCTATTCCATTTCTCAAGTAGATCTATCTTAATTCTCTCGAATCTAAGAATTTATTTCTAGAAAAATGGTAATCTCTCGAAAGTTCTTACAAGGTCTAGAAATGTTTCGCCTAGGCACCAGAAAATCTCTCGAAACTCTTACAGTGTCAAGGCAAAATCTTAAAACAATGAACAAAACAACACTTAACAAAAACATACTTAATCATTCATTTACGGTAAAATAAAATATCATCCAAGCATTCCCAACACCAAATAAAACATTTTATGTTGCGGTTAACATCATCCCAAAAATATTCATTAAGTACAAGCCCTTATAAAAATAAAACATGAAGAACAAGAGGAAGAAAAACTCCCAAAACAGAGCTATATCGTGACATTAGACCACCACCATGACTGCTCCAGCGCACCAGCCTCTCTCGAGGGCCTGGCCACCACCCCGGCGAAGCCTGGCTATGGAGTGCACCAAGGACGGAAGAGTGGGGACAGTGGAAAAAGGACGCCACGACCGTATTTTTCGAAACCTATAGTATTTTCTTTGTATGATTCTCCCCTCTGCCTCCTCTTTTTAGCGGCTGTGACTGGGTATTTATTGAGGGAAGTTTCCTATGGTTTCACATCGTTAAATATTCCCTAAATACCCATGTTTTATTGTCCAAGCTATAAATGGAAAGACGACTAGATGTTGTCAGAATCTTGGGGGCTTGCTTGAACATGAGGTCAATCGGACAGCTGGCAGGTGACGTCAGCAGTTCGTCAGATCCGCGTCAGACTTGTAAGATAAATCTTGCCTTGGCAAGGAAAATCTATTCCTCACTGTCTTTGTCTTCTGTGTTCCATTGGCCCTAGCAAATTAATTTGTCTTGGCAAATAAATTTTTCCTCAGTCATTTCCTGTATCATCACAATAAAAAAACTACCTTTCTCATCAGCAGCATCAGTTTAATCAAATAAACTTTGCCTTGGTAAAACTTATCCACCACATGAAAATATGTCCTAAATGAACTATATGCAGCTAAAATGCTATGTCAATAACTTTTAGATAATCAATAACTTAAGTAAAAATAACTAAAATATAGTCTTTTTTGGAGTTATCATTAACAAACAAGATGATCGTCGTGTACAAGGGTGCTCATATGCCAAACATATCATTCAATGTAGCATAAGGGCAAACAAGGTAACTCAACTACTCGCTAACATAACTCAAACCAAATCAGGTGAGGTCATCCCCTGACTCACTATTGTCTCACTTGTTCTCTCCTCTATAATGTTATACAATGGTTTATTAGTCTTTTAGTGCTTTATACCCTTAAGGCAATTAATATTTGTTGCTACCCACATGGTATATTATAACAAGTATGATACTTGACTCGAGGTTGGTTAATCGATATTGACCCTCTAGTCACTCTCATCACACCTTTCCTCAATCCACCTTTAAGTTAGAGGGATGACTTGTACGTTATCGTCATACACAAGTAACTTGGGTATCCTATCTGTTTCGCGAGCGTCGTACAAGGGCAAGTCTTATGGAATCTTACTACATACAATTCTTAAGCTTTTGTTGGATTCATTAGCTACTATCACTTGTGAGTTCATTGGATAAGTTTTCGGTGGTATTAGAGCCTTTCCCGAGCCTTTAAGCTAAAGTTGGGTTTCTTTCCCAATTCAACACGATGGTACCGATACTAAGTCCTTTAGTATCAGTACCAACCCTTCAGTATCGATACCACCCTTGGTAACAATACCAAATTTATATTCTATGATCTTATAAGGCCTTACAGTATCGATACCCCTAATTAGTGTATTGGTACTTCTCTAATAGGGTACCGATACCAAATCTAGCTACTGGAATTTATGACAAAACGATGGTATCAATACCATACCTGACGAATAGTATCGATACTCTACTGCATAGAGTATCAATACTACCCAACCAAAAGCCCTGATATTAGTGATTTATATAATTCTTACCGAGTATTCATGAACACCCTCTCGTTATAGAGCTAAATGTCTCATATCATTATTTAATCAATATGAAACTTAAACTATTATTCGTATAGATTATTTCATTCATTGAGTCCTATATAATTTTGTAATTTCAACCCTTAAGGGCATTTTAGTAACCTCTCATACTCAACCTAGATGACTGATTTCAATCGATATTAACTCATCACTCTCGATTCTATTTAACATCTTAAAGATCTTTCAACCCCTTTGGGTATTGATACCAAGCTTTCGATATGGATATCCAATCTTCGATATAAATAGCAGTTCATCTGGTATATATACAAACCCATATAGTATAGATAACAATTTTCTGGTATGGATATTAGTTTGTCCAGTATGGATACCAGCTCATCGATATATATATATCGTGCTTCTAGTATCAATATTACAACCCTCAATATTGATACCAAGGGAGCAGTATTGATACCAGCTCATCAGGATCGATACCGAGACCTAAAAAACCCTAGTTTTTACCCAGAACATGAACAATATCAACACCAGTTCATTTAATATTGATACCTTTGCCCAGAAGCACTCTGTTTTGCTAAAAAAAAACCCACAAACTCACTCTAAACATTTGTTTTAAGGTCTAAGTTGATTATTAAAGCTTATGAAAATCATTAGGGGTCATTATACATCATTTTTATACCAACTTAACACCAAAAAGTCCATATTAACCCAAATTTCTTACTGAACAAAATGTAATCTATAAAAGTTTAATGGACAAAGTATAAAGTTGGAAAAAATCAGGTACCGAAAAGGTAATTTTTAAAAGTTTAGGGCTAAAAGTGTAATTTTGAAAAGTTATGTATTTTGGCCCTATAAATGAATAGTTCACCCTCAATAATGACGTTTTGGTAGGATTCAGATTCTTGATCCGTAATTTATGTTGAAAGCCAAAAAGTATTAAAGTCCGGTAAAAATTCGATAAATCGGATCAAATAGAAATTTTGAAGCATATTTAATTAAGCATATAAATATTTATTTCCACATTTTAAAATGAATGAAAATAATATGGACCATTGGATTTGAGAATTTATTTCTATGTTCAATTTGGATCGTTGGATGAAAATGACAAGATTGAAATTTTTGGAAAAGTGCATTGGTAAAGTTGTAAAGGGTAAAATAATTTGTTCATAGTTGACTTTGGAAGATGATAACTTTTTATGTATCAAGGTATGGATGTAATTATCAAGTTTCATTAATGGTAAAATTATCATTTCTCATTAAATGAATTTTAAATTTAAGCTTAATAAATGAAAAATTAACATGAAATTAACTAGAAATTTCATGACAATTCTTCTTCAAAATCAGCCATGGACTTGAGCTTCACAAGGTATGGAGAAAAAATTATTTTTCATTTTCAAACAATTTCCTTGGATTAAAGCGTGAAATAGAAAATTGTTCTATTCGAAGAGCTCTATCATTTGGTACCATTATTGCATGCTAATCTTGCTTGAATGCTAAGTTTCCCAAATTTTAGAGTTTATGAAAATGTTAGGGTTTCATGAATTAATGATGGATTTTGAGGTTTTTGATGTTGTAGAATCATTTCCAAGCTTGATTGATGTTAAAATAACTAGAAATGCTTGTATTGGTTTTAGCCTAAACCCTAAGTTTAGGGAAATTTGTGATTTGATTAAATTATGTTAGAGGTTTGATTGTAAAAGGTTTCAAATGTTGTTTTGAGGTTGAATTCATGCTTGAAACAAATTGAAAATCCATGAATTTTAAACCTTATATATTCGGCCTTAAGAAGAAATTAGGGAAAAAATATAGAAAAACTTCCCTAATCTTAGAAATGATGTTTGGAAGGTTCTACAAACTTTAGAAAGTTGTTTGGGCCAATTTTTAATTTTATAAAAGTTAGAGGACCTATTCTACAATTATGGAAAATTATGGGATCAATGTGTAATTTTTCAATAGTTGATGTACTATACTGGAAGTTAATGTTAGAGTGTTGAAATTGATGTTTGAATGTGAAATTGGACCATTTTGGAAAGTTGGTAAAAGTAGATGAACAAATCACAAATATGGAAAAGTTGGGAACTTAAGTGAAAATGTTATGTGAAGTTTGGATAAATTTGGATAAAAATAAACTTGAATGGTCAACTTGAAGTGTTAAAGTCAATATTTATGTTGTGAGATGGAATTTGTATCGAATGAGCATCGAAATATTTTTAGGAATTTATTTTCTATTGTGTACCTATGTTAGTGAGATTCTAACATGTGGCTTGAAATGTATATGTCTTATAATGATGTTTGTTTAGATTATGATTGAAGTCAAGATCAAGCAACATTATAGTTAAGGATGAATGTGAATTTCTAAGGTTTGCAAGCTGACACCTGGTGAGTGCATTTAATTTGTATTTATGTTATCGTGCAAACATTGGCTTGCGATGACCCAGTGACAGAGTTACTGTGGTAATAAGTGACTCCTAATGTTGTGTGACTTTTTTATTCATGCATATATGTTCATTTGGTGTGCTAATATAATTAGTGAATAAGCTAAAAATGCAAATTGGTGAAATATGTCTAGATTTGTGACCTGAACAATAAGTTTAGAAAATCACCATAAATTATAAAGAAATGATTAGAAGTTTATTCTTACACCATTGGATTCATATATAAGTCTAATTTTGTTTAAAACAAACGGCTACTGATTTCTATGGGTATACAAAAAGATATGAATTTTTAATCGAGGATAGGTCAGAAAACAAGGCAACAAATTCTGCTCAAAACAGCTTCTGTAAGTCAGGTTTGAAAATTTAGTATAAATTGTACAAATTGAAATAGAATAAGTTCCTTGTATGTTTAGATTTTTATTCAAGTCTAATTTCCAGTGGTATAAATGGAATTAATATTAAGTGCGTAGATTAATACAGAATAATATACCTTTGAGAGTAGTGCAAACTGCCAACATGTGAAAGTTGTCATAAAACATGCTTTTATGCTACTCTTATGTTATGTGCTATCTTAAATGTTTGAAATATGTCAACTCTAATATCTTGGCATGGTAATTATGATATTTACAATATGATGAAACATAATGTCCATATATCAAAAAGGCAAGTGGTAAGTGATGTTTCCATGATCTACACATGTTATGTGAAAAATGGAATATTTAGGATATGAACTGCCCAATGCACGTTTATGTGATATTTGATATGTTAGAATCCATAGATATTCCTAATAAATGAATGGCATAATATTCCGATTAAAAGGCCCATTTTATGTGCATTGAAAGTCTTTGGTATAAAAAGCAATATCGAGTGCGAATGATAAATCGCACTTTAGAGTGCAAGTGATAAATGGCACTTTCGAGTGCGAGTGAAAAATAGCACTTTCAAGTGTGATTGATAAATAGAACTTTCGAGTGCGAATGATAAATAACACTTTCGAGTGCGAGTAAAAATGACACTATGTGTGCAAGGACGATGTTCATAATGAGTAAAGTTGTGAATTACCACTCTGAAGTGTTAGTATAGTGTCGTTGTATATTACAATACCTATATGTCAGTGTAGACTTAGGTGCGAATATTGTACCTTGCATTCTCATTTTAAAAAAAAAAGGAAATTCATTAAATTCCAATAGCATCCAGGAGAATTACAGGCTTAATACATTTAGGTTCATCATAATAAAACCAATACGGATTGGTTCTCGACAAAGCCCACTGAGTAAGAGTGTGCACCACTCGGTTAGCCTCGCAATTGACATAAAAAACTTTAATATCACAATTTCTCTCAAGAAAGGTGTGACCTCGTTGAATAGCAATCCGATGGTTGAAACTTCCTCTCTTTTATTTGTAAGCCTATTAACAACAGATATCACATCTTCTTCAATAATAGCATTAGACCAACCATTCTCAATTGCGAATTTTATCCTTTTAGTGAAGGCTATCACTTCTATAGATTCCGCTGTTAATGATAGTTCAACTTGTCGACACATACCCACAAAACCATCTCATTGAGATCCCTAGCAACCACTCCAAGAGTAGCAGAGTTCTTTGATGGCTTATATGCCCCATCTACATTGATCTTGACATTTTTTGGATCGGTCTGATTCCATCTATGGCACTTGTAATACCTCTGCTGGGCGGTAGTGAAACATTCGGCTTGGCTTGCTTCTGAGAATTCGGCACATAGTCCCTAAGTGTCCATCACCACATCTCTATCCTCCTATGTCTCCTCATTGTGTACCCATTTGTTCCTGCGGTTCCACACATTCTATAGGAGCATGATTAGTCTGGAAAGTCCCTTCAAGTCCAATCGGGAAGCAACCCACTCAAGCCACTCCTTGCAAGAATTTCCTTGCCAATCATTGATAGAGGTGTGAAGCGCAGAGGTAATGAGAACTGAACGGGTTTTGGGGCAATCTTTGAATGCATGCAACAGAGTTTCAATCTCATTTCCACACATGGGGAAAGTCCCCTCTGCAAGACTAGCGTTCTTCATTCCCCTGGTTGGAATCGCCTCATGGAACAATCTCCACCGAAAAATTCTTATTTTTGGTAAGGTAAGGAGCTTGCTGAGAGCTTTCCAGATTTTCTTTCGTTCAGCTAGCGTACCTGTCTTTAGAAGAAGTTAATTGTATCTTGACTTAGTTGTGTAACATCCAGTGTCAAGACGGCTCCAAATTAGCTTGTCCTCTTGAGTAAGAGCGATAAGGGTTCTGAGGACTTTGATAGTGTCTTCATGTGCAAGCACCTGTTGAATCTTATTCTTGTTCCATTTTGAGGAATTAGGGAGCATAAAGTCTGCATAATTGAATGGTGAATCCATGTAAGAGCATGACCATTCAATTGGGGAAGCATCACACCATTTATCCAGAAACATTCTTGCTTTCCCTTCGTATATGATTCTCCAAAAGAAGCCATCTTTAAGTGCCTCATTTGCTTTGTAGATACTTGTTCAGGCATACGAAGCCCTATTTCCAGCTTTAGCATAAAAAAAAGATAATGATGGGAAGTACTTCACTTTAAAAACCTTGAAAGCCAGGGAGTTATGGTACTGAAGAAATCTCTAAACTTGGTTTCCGATCAGCACAATATTAAAAGTTTGAGGTCTCGAAACCCCAGACCACCCAGTCGTTTTGATCTGTATACCCTCTCCCATGCCACCATTACCCAACCCCTCTTCTCATATTTTCCAAACCACCAGAAGAACCTAATCAGAGAGGTGATATTATCGATTATGCCCTCGGGGAGATGTAATACCCCAAATATCATATTAGTGACCTTATTGAAAATATTTAAAATTTAAAGACATATTTGTATAAATGATAAAAAGATAGGAAATTATTGAAATTATGTTTAAGACCAATTCGTATAAATGAATGAATGTAGAGGGTATTTTGATCCTTTAAGGAGAAATGAATTTAAAATTCATTCCTTATTAGGGATTTTAGGAACAAAAGGGGGGAAAGTTAAAACCAAGGGAGTTATTTCTTTTCTTCTTCTTCCCCGTGCAAGGACCATCCTCCATAGCCAAAGATAAAGATTTAATTTAACCAGCTCTTCCTCTTGTTTTTGGGTTGTTATTGGAACATTGAGTAATATGGAAGCTTAAGGAAGGGTTAAGTAAGATTAACACTAGGAGATGGTTGAGATATTTGAGATTGAAGAAAATGAATTTTTGAATGATATGTTGGAATATGAGTTTTTACTTATGTTTATTAGTATATTTGATTTGTCAAAGAAGTAAATAAGAGATCAGAAGCTTTAGATATGAATAAAAAGCATGCTAGATAAAGTGATACGATTTGTGAATTAAGATGTTTAATGAAGATTTTAAATGTTAGAAGAGGTTAAATAAAGTAAAGTTAGTTGGGTTAAGTAAAAAAAAGTTAATAGTATTATTGGAGGTAAAAGTAAGAGATTAAGGGAGAAATTTAGTAAAAATCGGGCTGAAAAAGGGGAATATCAACAAACAGTTGATAGATGATATAGAAAAATCCAAGGATTAAAACAAACGAAAGAAAATTGACAAAACCTAAAAGCACTAGGACAATAGTCTTTCCATTCAAAGGCGGTAATTGATCCTGGAGGAAGATTAAGGCACTGCTATCTGAAATAGTGAACCCAATATCTTTGCGAATCTGTTAAATCCGAAGCTGAGATTTCCTTGCTTGACTGTGCCATCTACTTCCCTTTATGCAAAAACGATCCAAAGAAAAGAGAGTTCCTTTTTTCCCACTTTATATTTGGTTTTTGAAATCTCCATTGTTCTAATTTGTTGTGAAATGGCCCGTGGAGAGTACAAGGCAAAACAGCATTTCGCGGCTGAATCAGTAATCTCGTGCCCGGTTAATTTAGTTTAGTTTAGACCCTGGAACCGTTAATATAGTTGATTTGTAATTTTTTTTTTTTGGCAACCGCTACCAAATGGCCTTGGCCTAGGCTTTTTGGGCCTTCCAATTTCCATTTATATATTCGCCCTCAATTAAATTTTGGTAAAAATACACAAATTGTCATTAAACTATTTCAAAATAATCTTTCTCACCTCTGAAGTTTCAGAAGTTATATAATGATCATTAAATTTATCGAAATGTTATAAAATGATCATTTCACTTTATAAAACAGTGATAGATTTTAGTAAGTTTAAGGGCTATATTGCAATAGTTTGATGAGTTTAATCTTCGTTTCCTTCGAGAGGACATGTAAAAATACCATGATCGTTTTCGTCCTGCGAACCCTGAGTTAAAGATCTCGCATGTATCCTTCGTTCTATAATTTCTCCCCATCGCCTACAAGAACCCTAAAATTAGGCACACCTACAATAGTGAACCCCAGTTACCAAGGTTAAAATAAAAATTGTGGGTGTTTCTGCCATCAGTTAGAATCTGTACCTCTCTTCTACGAATAGCTCGTAAGTTATTCGGTACGTGACACCCGACGAGAGCGTTGAATGATACCGATGGTTGTTCGTGTAAAGATTGCCCTGAGTTCTTGAGTGACCCCTTCTCAATCCTCACTCTTGACACAAATAAAAGATGAACAAAAAATAACAATAAAATTAATGTCAAAATTACTGGGCGACTGGGTAAAGTTCTTGCCGAGAGGAAAAAAAGAACATAAAACAACTGAAATCCCTGTTTGTACGTATCTAATATTGATGTGATCATGTTTTGCACCAACTTTCTTCATGACACACTCACATCATTGAAGATTCATCATGCTCAATATAAGGGAGTTATACCTTACTTTATATTATATTTACTCATTTATGCACTATATATTATTATGAGCATACATTTGCATCTTAAACTATGCTTGAATAATCATATGTTATCATTCACTTGCAACTATATGATTTTCATGCATAACATATGTTTTCACATCTTTACTTAGCTTTATATTATGTTTACATATGTTTTAGATTAATTTATTATGTTTTCATTTCATTTAGATATCATGGCAGCATGTATTCATTCATTCATTAACTCATATCATGTTATTCTAGCTCATGTTATGTTTACATTAGCTCACTAGCTTTAAATCCATGATTCTTTAGCTCA
Organism: Hibiscus syriacus; assembly: GCF_006381635.1. NCBI lineage: Eukaryota > Viridiplantae > Streptophyta > Magnoliopsida > Malvales > Malvaceae > Hibiscus > Hibiscus syriacus. Next base: position 5,321 of record NW_024062604.1, on the reverse strand, counting down.
TTTGCATGCATGCATCTATTTTCTAGCTCATATATGTTTTCTTAAAGCTCATAAACGTCCTATGCCTTTTATCTAGCTTATATACATGTTATCTTAGCTTCTAGATGATCATTCATAGCTTATATCACTCAAACACCTCACGACAGCATGCATTTTACCTTAAATGAGCTCACACATTGCTTACTCGGTTTGTTTGTTAATTTCTATAGGTGAAACACAAAGCAAGGCATATTATGGTAGCTTGGTTAGCTAAAAGGATAAGCATAGCAGCTCACACTAGCTCTTGAACATTATGGCAGCTCATTTCATCACATAAGGAGCTTCAACTTAGCTGGAGGAGCTAGCATGTAGCTGAACCTAGTTGGAGGAGAGCTTTGGACCAAATTGTTGAAAAGTGGACTAAAGGTAGCTGGAAGTAGCTGGGAGAGTAGCTGAGGAGCTGAGAAGACCAAAGCTAACTAGCTTGAGTTCATCAAGCTATAACTCACCTAGTTAGCTACCAAGACACTCACCTAGCTTACCTTGAAGCTAGTTCATCTCTAGGCTGCCCATGGACTTCAAGACATCATCCTATGGTTGCAACCTCACCAAAGCCTTGCAAGAAGACCCATGTGCGTTCAAGTAGGCTGCCATGTGCATCATTCAAGCATGTGCACTCCATGTGACATCAAATTGGCGCCAAAACACCAAGGGATGCTTCCTATTCGGCCAAATACTCCTTCCTCTTCATTTTGGCGCCCAAATAACTTCCAAATGCATTCAAATCATCCTTAGGGCCGAACCAACACATAACCATTCGGCCAAGAGCATGTATCTTCATTAAAATCATGTATTTTCATCAAAATCATGTATTTTCAAAGGGGTTTCAACCTTGGCCGAACCATCATGTGTCTATTCGGCCTAAACCCTTTGAAAAACTATAAATAGGCTAGTGCATTTCATTTGTAATCATCTCATCTCTTATATAAAAATATACTCTTGTGAGTTATTTCTCTTCAAAGTTCTTTGTGAACTTTATCGATTAAACAAGTGTAGTTCCTATACTTGTGGCGTCATTCCTTCCATTTTGATTCCTAAATTCCTAGATTGTTATCTAGTGGGTTGAAGACACGATCACCACCCCTCAAGCAAGTTTGTAAAGACCGGGATTGTGCTACATAGCATAGTTTCCTCTTTGGCGTGTTTGGGATACTATCACCACCATCTCCATTTCGTCATTTCCATCATCAACAACACCCATCAATCCATCAATTCCGCAGCCATCTCTATTCTTATTATTTCATTCCATTACTTATATTATTATTCATTTCTTAAACCCATTATTAATCATATTTCTGTCTTATTATTTTGCAGCCCAAGCTTATTAATTCAAGGACATCAGTACTTGTCAATCCTAGATCGGGACACAATAAGGCTATCTACTCTTCTCACCAAAGTGTGTAGATTTGCCTTACATCAAGCGGTAATCAGAGCATAGTTGGATTGACAACAAAAGTGTCATTGGCGTACAAAGCAAAAAGAAGTTCAAAAGAGAAAAAGACTCCTTCAACAAAATTGGAGTGCAAAAAGAAGAGAAAAATCAGAAAAGAAGAAAAGAAAAGAAAAGAAAAAGAGAAGTTCAAAAAGATAAAGCAAGCCAAGGAAAGTGCTCTACCATTGCAAAGTACATCAAAGAGGCCTATCTACACTAAGAGAAGATAACCTTATTGTTTCTTGAGAAAGGTTGCAGTAAGTGTTGTTTCTTGAATTGTAAGTCACCTCTTCCTTTTCTATCCTTTCATTTTCCTTGTCTTCAACCATTTCTTTCTTTTAAATACCTTTGAATCCTTTCTTCTACCTTTCCATTTCTATTCCTTTCTACCCTAACCTATTTGCAGCCGACGCACACAAGGAAAGAATTAACTTGTTCTAATCTTGAGTAAGTTTTTCAAAGGACTTAACAAGAGAAATTGAGTGGAAAAAGGCTAATTGAGAGAGTGAGATCAGAAGGGGAATTGTTAAAAGCCAAATTATATTCCCGAGAGTAAACACAAGTGTTGAGTGAGTGATCTCTTAATTTTCTTTGGAGTGAAGATTGTGAGGCTTTGAGAGCGTGCTGGTAAGGTTTTTAATTTTTTTTCTTTCTACTAACAATGTCTTATGATCTTTCATCTTTCCAAACAATGGAGAACGAACAACAAGAACAAACACATTTCACACTCGTTGCCATGTAAATGGTAAAGTGTGTCTTGTAGCTATTGACGGAGGAAGTTGTACAAACATTGCAAGCACATACATGGTGAATAAATTGGGGCTTACAACGATTAAACATTCCAGTCCATATGAATTGCAATGGTTGCATGGCAATGAAGAATTGAAGGTTACTGAGCAAGTACTTGTTCCATTCTCACTTGGAAGTTACAAAGAAGAGATTCTATGTGACGTGGTACATATGAATACGAGTCATTTACTCTTGGGGAGGCCATGGCAATTTGACAAGCGTGCTGTTCATGATGGTTTCACAAACCAATACTCCTTCTTTCACAATGAAAGGAAACTCATCTTGACTCCACTATCTCCTAGCCGAGTAAATGAAGATCAAAACACCTTGAAGAAGAACATTGAAGCAATTGAAGAACAACTTAAAGACAATGCAACTGAAGACTGTTTGGAGAAAAATTCAAATGAACAAAAGCATTTTGAAGTTGAACAAAATGTTGGAGTTGAAAATGATGAACGGAGAGTGGATGCAGAAATCGTTGGAGTTGAAAAGAATGAATTTGGAGGAAAAGAGGAGAGTGAAGAACAATTTTTATCTAACCTTACTTCTACTCCTATTCTCTCTTTTGTTTTGCAGGATAATTCAAGAGACATATCATTTCAAGGAGATGATTCACAAAACATGTCTCTTGATATTTCAAAGGTTATGCCATTCGAAGTTCTAAAAAAAGCATCACTTGAAGTGCCAAGAGTTGTGTTCGTTGACATTCCAAGTACATTGCCAATCCAGAAAAGAATTCAGCAACCAACTCCCATTAAACATCCACCCTGGTTTGATATTTCCTTTCATCTTGTCAATAGTTTTTCATTTACATGTTTTGATTTATTTTGCAGAAATTCGATTCATATATGGTATTATCTTATCACTTGGTGATGGCAAGGTCATTCGAGAATGCCTATGGATGAAACGAAAGATCAAGGATGATTATTCTAACCATGTAATTATAGATTTTTTCTTTGATGTTTCAATTTTCCAAGCGACACAACTTGTCAAATTGGGAGGCTAGGGGACGTGACATTCAAAGAGCCAAGAGATGCGAGGCAAAGGGAGACATTTTATCATCCAAAGGACGTGTCCTATGAGGATTCTAAGGAAACTTCCATTCTAAGAGTTATAACCTTTCATGATTCAATGAATACACCTATTGGAGGACCAAGGAACATGACTTTTGGGGACATGGTCGTTCAAAGGAACATATATTGTGATTCAAAAGACATCACTTTTGGCAATCCAAAATATATGAACAGGGAGTATACCTTTAACTTTCTCATGATTAATACTTCCCTTACTTATGAAAGTCTTCTTTCTTTTCAGGACAAGGAGGTTCAAAGCACTTATTCAAGATTCATGACCTTTCATGAGGAACCTTTCATAGATCATTTCAAAAGGAAATGTCTTGAACAATTTGGTATTGAATGGATACATTTTGAAGTCAAATCAGTAACATTTGAATGGAAAGACACTAAGGAGAAGTTACCTTACGATTTGAGGACAAATCGCCTAAAAGAAGGGAGGATGATGTGATCATGTTTTGCACCAACTTTCTTCATGACACACTCACATCATTGAAGATTCATCATGCTCAATATAAGGGAGTTATACCTTACTTTATTTATATTTACTCATTTATGCACTATATATTATTATGAGCATACATTTGCATCTTAAACTATGCTTGAATAATCATATGTTATCATTCACTTGCAACTATATGATTTTCATGCATAACATATGTTTTCACATCTTTACTTAGCTTTATATTATGTTTACATATGTTTTAGATTAATTTATTATGTTTTCATTTCATTTAGATATCATGGCAGCATGTATTCATTCATTCATTAACTCATATCATGTTATTCTAGCTCATGTTATGTTTACATTAGCTCACTAGCTTTAAATCCATGATTCTTTAGCTCATTTGCATGCATGCATCTATTTTCTAGCTCATATATGTTTTCTTAAAGCTCATAAACGTCCTATGCCTTTTATCTAGCTTATATACATGTTATCTTAGCTTCTAGATGATCATTCATAGCTTATATCACTCAAACACCTCACGACAGCATGCATTTTACCTTAAATGAGCTCACACATTGCTTACTCGGTTTGTTTGTTAATTTCTATAGGTGAAACACAAAGCAAGGCATATTATGGTAGCTTGGTTAGCTAAAAGGATAAGCATAGCAGCTCACACTAGCTCTTGAACATTATGGCAGCTCATTTCATCACATAAGGAGCTTCAACTTAGCTGGAGGAGCTAGCATGTAGCTGAACCTAGTTGGAGGAGAGCTTTGGACCAAATTGTTGAAAAGTGGACTAAAGGTAGCTGGAAGTAGCTGGAGAGTAGCTGAGGAGCTGAGAAGACCAAAGCTAACTAGCTTGAGTTCATCAAGCTATAACTCACCTAGTTAGCTACCAAGACACTCACCTAGCTTACCTTGAAGCTAGTTCATCTCTAGGCTGCCCATGGACTTCAAGACATCATCCTATGGTTGCAACCTCACCAAAGCCTTGCAAGAAGACCCATGTGCGTTCAAGTAGGCTGCCATGTGCATCATTCAAGCATGTGCACTCCATGTGACATCAAATTGGCGCCAAAACACCAAGGGATGCTTCCTATTCGGCCAAATACTCCTTCCTCTTCATTTTGGCGCCCAAATAACTTCCAAATGCATTCAAATCATCCTTAGGGCCGAACCAACACATAACCATTCGGCCAAGAGCATGTATCTTCATTAAAATCATGTATTTTCATCAAAAATCATGTATTTTCAAAGGGGTTTCAACCTTGGCCGAACCATCATGTGTCTATTCGGCCTAAACCCTTTGAAAACTATAAATAGGCTAGTGCATTTCATTTGTAATCATCTCATCTCTTATAAAAATATACTCTTGTGAGTTATTTCTCTTCAAAGTTCTTTGTGAACTTTATCGATTAAACAAGTGTAGTTCCTATACTTGTGGCGTCATTCCTTCCATTTTGATTCCTAAATTCCTAGATTGTTATCTAGTGGGTTAAGACACGATCACCACCCCTCAAGCAAGTTTGTAAAGACCG